>NW_018020660.1:559463-560215 GCF_002006095.1 Pseudomyrmex gracilis
AAAATTCACTATATATATAAATATATATATATATATATACTATATATATACTAAATACTCTATACAAATTCTATCTCATATAAATAATATATATTATATATTATATACTTGTCTCTGTCTTGCAAGTGTGCTCCATTTTTTAATCACACCAGTTATAGTAATATTTATTACTATATCTGACAGTCCGCAGTCTGTGCAAAGTGAGACGGGAAAATGAGCACACTATACTATTTTACACTAGTGGACAAAATAATTCCAAAAGAGCTTCGCCCACTGTCACGCCCAAGATACGCCCAAGACACGCCCAAGACACGCCCACTGACACGCCCACTAAAAGTTTGTGCCACTTCTTCGCTAGTTATGTTCTCCTGATACAAATTTTCAAAAATTTCCGAAAAATCCGATAATTTTCGGAAAATTTGTATCAGGAGAACATAACCAGCGAGGAGGTGGCACAAAGAATTTTCTTACTCCTGATACTTTTTCCAGGAATTTGTCAAATTTCTCGGAAATTTTTGAAAATTTGTAACAGGAGAACATAACCAGCGAGGAGGTGGCACAAAGAATTTTCGTACTCCTGATACTTTTTCCAGGAATTTGTCAAATTTCTCGGAAATTTTTAAAACTTTGTATCAGGAGAACATAACTAGCGAAGAAGTGGCACAAAGATTTTTCGTACTCCTGATACTTTTTCGCAAATTTTTCGGGAATTTTGGAAAATTTGTATCAGGAGAACATAACCAGCGAGGAGG
>NW_018020660.1:561180-562246 GCF_002006095.1 Pseudomyrmex gracilis
GAATTTGTCGGATTTTCCCGGAATTTTTGAAGATTTGTATTAGGAGAACATAACCAGCGAAGAGGTAGCACAAAGACTTTTCGTACTCCTGTTACTTTTCCAAGAATTTTGTCGGATTTTCCGGGAATGTTTGAAGATTTGTATCAGGAGAACATAACCAGCGAAGAAGTGGCACAAAGACTTTTCGTACTCCTGTTACTTTTTCGGGAATCTTGTCAGAGTTTTCGGGAAGTTTGTATTTAAAAATGGAATATAAGGTAGGATATTCAATATAAGAATAAAATATAAAACAATCTACGTTACAGTTATTTTTATGGTTTATTTCACATATAAAAATACAATATAAAATACAAGTATATAATATATGCATACAATATAAAAATACAAATATTATTAATAATAGTAAACTACTAACAAAATATTTAAAATATTACAATAATTTTATTTAATACTATTTTTTACTTATTTTATAATAACATATTGTGCCCTTAAATACATTTGTTTCAATGTTTGTGAGAACTCGTTTTGATAAAGACGTTAAAGAAATGAGATCAGTATCTGTAATCCTTGTTGTGCTTCAGAAATCTGAAATAAATAAAATTTTACATTGTTAAAATGTATTTTATAATGTTATTCACAACTTTGAAAGTTAAAATCAATACTTACATCATGTGGATTTTCTTTATTAACAGAAATGTCTTTATTTGTTAGAAAATAAAAACCTGTTCGGACAGCATTGGCTTTCAATTTTTTTTCCCGTCTACACGTACAGTTTTTCACATTTCTGCTAAAAATGCATATGCAAAAATTATTCAAGATTGTCATTATGTTATATTATTTTTATTTAGAAAATATTTGTGACAGCATGCAGTGAATTGTTCTTTTAAATATATTTTACTTGATCTTATACTATAACTTATTTATCTCATTTATTTTTGTGATGTTTTCATAGTTAAAAAAGATTTATAATATACTTACGTGTATTTTCTGCCTTTGCGTTATATATATAAGATTAGGTTAAGTTAAGAAATATAGTTAATATATAATATATGTTATATATTATATA